>NW_024469014.1:0-27816 GCF_003184825.1 Aspergillus fijiensis CBS 313.89 | reverse complement strand
CCTGCGCGCAATTCGCGTGCTTCTTCTTAATAGATTTTTTTTTTTTTTTTGTTTTTTCTTTTTTTTTTCTTTTCCTTCTCTGTGCCTTTGTCTTCCCATTTTCCTCCTTGCTCACTTGGACTATTATCCCTGTCTTCATATTTCATCCCTCATCCCTCATTTCGTTCAAGTAAAATCCCCGATCGTAGCTAGCCAATCACTTGGATTTCGATAATTAGACACCTAACTTGCACACCTACTAATCAACGCTATAGTTAATGATGCCTTTAGATCGAATGCACCATGCTGCATCTCGATAGGAATAGAAATCCATTGTCAGCCGTTAGTGTCTTTCGTACCTCCTTGACCCATGGTGGGGAATTGAATCAGGTCTCTGGTCTCCTGCTCTCCGCCGATATACATAGTGAGCGGACTTTTAATTCACTTTGATCATAGTCATTGTACTCGCGTTTGCAAACTGCATGACTATAGAGATGATGTAGCGATGCATTTTCTCTCCTGTCTTCTGGACCAAGAAAGCTGTAGGTCGTATCCAATGGTTGTTCCAAGGTCATCGATGGGTATGCAGTGAAGAATTTCTTTACAGAAGAAGAATTAGCGCACCTGCCACTTTAAGTCGACAAGAGCCGAGGCCGGCCTTAAGAAAAGTATCAGTAAGTAGTATCTCGAGGTTGCGATCGAATTTATTGAACTGTACTCAATGGAGTAGCTACCTTCTAAGTTACTGTTGCTAGTAGTTTAGTCTATACTTTACCCACTTGTGATTCCTTGTTCAGTTGGCTGATCACCCAGCCGACAAACAAACTCTGGTCGCCTCCACCTACTCAGTATTGTTCTCCCTAGTTGTTTTAGGCTGTCGGCTCATCGGCGTCTCTTGCCTGTCGAATATGGTCGACAAGCCACCTCAGTATTGCAGATTGGCTTACGAGCGGATTACGCAGTCGGGCTATAAGGAGGAACACCACAATATAGTAAACGAGTGGGGGGAACAGATATCCATATATTTTTTTTAGTGTAACGTTCGACTGCTGCAGGGATTCAAGAAGAGAAGAGAGAGAGGAAGAGAGAGAGGCAGATATGTGTGGATGTAAGCTTGGACCTCCAACACGACAAATGCCATATGTCCGAGAGGCAAGAGCAAGAGTAAGAACAGTGCTAAAATGACTCCTCCGCTGCATGGTCTTTTCCTAACACAGTGGCCAGTGCTCGTTTATTAACTTACTCGCCTACCTACTGTACCTAGTACCTAGTCTCTGTGTACTTGTTTCAAGATACAAGCTTGTTTAGCACGTCGTAGACACGATCAAGTTGAGATGATCGAGCACCATTTCCAAGTAACTTGAGAGGCATTTACCAGATCATGAATTATACTAGCATGGCCTCCGTTCTGTTTTCCCATTGTGCCCCCTTCTCTTTCCAATCCTCATCCCCATTTCTTGCCCCCCCACCTCCCGGGTAAAGTACAAATTTTCTAGTACTCAGTAAATAGAACTAGTGGCTAGCTTCGACTTTGGTCTCGTCATCTTACTGCGAGAGTCAATCCACCACCCTCCACCCACCACCCACCATCACCACCACTACCAGCAATAATACTAGTCCCCACTCTCTGGACTATATCGCTAGCACTAGACTACTGTTGCACTCTAGTAGTCTGTAGCTACATGCATGGGCCGCCGCCAATCCCTTCTCCACCCTCACTATCCTCCATCAGTCCATCTAGATCCAGGGTCTCTGACGCACGAGGCAAAAATACACCTGCATGACACTCAAAATGACAAAGGAACTGGAGCCCACGAGTAACTTATTTATATTTCTCTTTACGGATTGGTTCAATTTATTGTCTGAATGTCGGTCTTGACCATGTGCCTTCCTTGCCATTCCGCCGCGCCAGCGTCTCCATTTGCAACAATGAAAAGTCTCGAATGCTGCTTCCCTGCCCATAAGTAGTTGGCACTTACTCTCTCTAGGAACCAATTGATCTGGCAGTCTCGTCTCATCTATTTTTTTTTCTCGCAGAGCGCTCTTATGACCGCGGAGGGTGACAGCTTTTCTACTTCAGACATTCGTTACTTTGCTTGGGCTTCCTCCCCTAATCGGACATCCCACGACCACCTGTCACCACATTTACCCCCGAACCTGGCCTCTTCTCTTCTAGATAGGAGGCCATTGTTGGATTCTCACTTTTCGTTCCTATCAACATTGCTTGGTTCTTTTAAGGATTAGTGTTCAACGCCGTATTGGCTCACCAACATACTCGTTGGCCCAATCCTTCATCCTGCGCGGATCGGTTGCAAAATCAAGGCAATTCTCGCATCCAACTTCCTTGGTCTTAGGCCTTCAAACCCAAGTGATACATCTGGAAGTGCTTGCAGGATTGCGGTCAGCATGGAATTTCCATATATGCGAGCATTTGTTGCTCTTTTGTAAGTGACTTCCACGTCAATACTCCTTGGGACCACATTGCCGCCTTAATTCCGCCTCCCATTCATTTCTTGAGTCTCAGAGAGCGAACGGGATGCAGGTGCTGATGATTTGGCTGGCATATAGTATCTACCGCTACTTTCGTCTGGTGGTAAATTTGGTCTCTTTCTGGACTTTTAAGCCCATTCCTCTTCCCGAGAACCCGGAACTCACTGCCCAAGATGTCACGGTGATACTTCCTACGCTGGAAGGCTGCGGCGACGAACTTGTGGAGACGATAAGAACGATCCTCGATAATCATCCGTTTGAACTATTGTTGGTCACTATCGAGGCGAATAGAAAGAAGGCCGAACACATGCTGAGCTTGATGCCTGCTTCGAAGTCCAAAATTCGTCTGTTCACAGTGACGCATCCGAACAAACGCCGCCAGATGACACGAGCAATCCCAGAGGTACGCACGGCAATCACCGTCTTCGCAGATGACGATGTGAGTTGGCCACACACAGTACTTCCTTGGATTTTGGCGCCTTTCGAAAGGGATGAGCGGTTCGGTGGTGTGGTCACCTGCCAACGGCTGCGACGTGCTATTGCACCCACCATGTCCCAGCGCATCTGGGGTTATCTTGGGGCCTTGTATCTCGAACGACGAAACTTTGATTGCGCAGCCACCACCCACATAGATGGAGGGTTGCCCTGCATGTCCGGACGTACAGTCGCGTATAGGACCAAGATCCTCCAAGATGAAGGATTTACTTACGCTTTCACAAACGAGGAATGGTGGTTTGGCAAATATCAATTGAACGCAGACGACGACAACTTCATCACTCGCTGGATGGTCTCTCATGGCTGGGAGACTTACATGCAGTACCACCCTGAGGCCGAGGTCCTGACCACTCTGGAGAATAACCCGAAGTTCCTGAAACAATGTGCACGCTGGTCTCGAAGCAATTGGCGGAGCAACCTTACAAGCATGTTCCATGAAAAACACGTTTGGTAGTAAGTTTACCTTGTCATCTTATCTTCGTTCGAACTTTCCCTCAGGGTACCCTTGTTGGTCTGCCCTCGACATTCAGTTCTGAGCCTATTTGGAGAGAGTACATCATTGTGTCACGATGCGCAATGAGGCAGAGTGAAACAGAGATGTTGGATAGCGACCTTGGACATATTCTGAGTTCTCACCAAGCTGTTGTTGGTCTTGTTTGTGTTGTGTATGCTGATTCCTTTTGTAGCCGCCAACCCTGGAGTGCTTATGCTGTTCATTTGACGACACTTTCGCCCCCAGCGCTCCTGGGTGACTTGCTTCTTCTCTTGTTGTGCCACAAAGCCACGGTAGATTGGGACATTCATGCTCATACGATGGCTATGCAAATACTTGGAGGTTGGATGCTCATGAGCAAGTTTATCAAGCTTCTGGGACACTACATTCGGTATCCTGTGGACTTCGTTCTGCTGCCAATTTCAATACTCTTTGGTTATTTCCACGGGGGAATCAAAATCTACGCTGTGCTCACTCTTAATGTGGTAAGTTGCTTTCTCGATTTACAATTGTATCTATTACCCCAGCCCAGGGCATTCATTGGAGACGGAGAGCCACGCTCGGGTTGTCCTCAGCCCTGACCCTCTCGGCTTGCATGTCTCCCCTGTTCCCTCGTGCATACTCGTGTCTTCGTGTACATCCTGAACGGCCTTCCCCGCCCTGTCTGGGCGATTATGAGTTTTGTTTGCCGCCCGGCCTATTCTACTCGACCTCCTGGATCTTCGAGGCGATCTTCTTTCCAACCACCGTTCCATCCGCATTCGCCTCTCTCTTTCACTTTACCTGTTTATCGTCACCTGTACTCAACCCTTCAAGTGCTGTTCAGTACTCTCCCTTCGTCTGTTCCTTCGCTTTCCAGAGCCTTGTTAGGTCTATGTCGCGCGTGGGGTTTTCGGGAGCCTCCCTATCCTTCCATTCTCGAATATATCAGCTGACTTAAAATTCCCCTGCAGACTGCATGGGGTAGCAGAGATGGCGCCGACGCCTACGACGCCGAACGTATGAAGAAGCGAACAGATATAGATCGCATGAAACGGCCATATTACCCAAAATTTATCACGCAATAATGCCAGCTGCTGCATACACCAAAAGCGATAGACGTTTCACTCCCCATGCTACCATCGCCCGTGTTTGTGAGACTAAGGCTGGACCGGTCTGATCATTGAAACACTATGTCCATATTTCGCTAGTCTGGTTGAGAGGACAGCAACGTCCTTGACACCCTCCTATACCCACGGGATGCTATGACTCGTGCTAATGATGAGACGCCCTTATGACACCAATTTTGAGAAATCTTCTTCCAGACCAGGCCCATCGAGTTTTTAGCAGCTCGCGGGGCTATTTACCCAGCCTCTGTATCCTATTCCGCGTTTCAAACTTCCCCGTTCTTCCTTTCTTGACCCTGCCCGACACTCTCATCGAACCCATCTGAATCCACTGCTGTTATTGGATCCGAATTGGGATATTTGGGGCTTTGGAAATTCCAGAATAATACTGAATTGCGATCAGATCTAGCCAAGTTATTTCCACCATTTCCAAAGAGTCCTGATCAAAAGGAAATCCTCTTCATGTAAACTACAAAAGTGCGGGTTTGGATATTGTGCTTGTGCCGCTGTCCTTCTCTTCTGCTTTCCTTTTCTTCTCGATGTCCTGACTCGCTCTTGTCTTTGTCATAGCTTGCCAGCAAACTGTTCAACACCAGACGCCGAGCCAGGACATCATTTCGTTCTCAAATTGTTGTGCACTATTGTCTCACGCGTAATGTATATCATTGAATACCGTTAACATTAATAGCTAATGAGATTTCTGTTTTCTTGTTGGAGGCAAACATGTTGCGATTTTGCGCAGCGGATCACCTAGTTTTCAGGCCTTGACCTCGACCATAAGTCACAATAAATGGTTAAGGCATAAGAAACGCCTGCCTCTGACATTCGCTTGGTGTCGAGATTGGATGGCAACCTGGCATAGTGAGGGAAGGGAGGAGTCTTTGGTTATGTGACGTACACATTTCTTTCAAGGTATGCAGTGTGCGGGACTTGATATTGACGGGAGGGATGAAGTGACAAAATTGTGAATGAGTACAGAAGAACTTTTCTACCGATGACAGTATATGATCAAGCCCATACAGTAATCAGAGGTAAAGCCACATGCTTTTTCTCGTCATGCAGTAAGATGATCGAGTAACACTGTGCAAACCTGGCGATTTCTAAGGTTGCGGAGGCCGCATTCCATATCTGCGGCGCCGGTGGCGTCCCGACCCGACTTCACCTCCGCTCTGTGCGGGAAACCTGATCCGACACTGTCTTGGAAGCTGTTCATGCTCCCTCGCTTCTATTCTCACCTGTCTCTCCATTGTATCAAAACCTTCCTGCAGATTGTGCTTGATTGAACATGCGGCGGTTTTCTCATTTTTACGCAACTCTGTCGCGACAGGCAGTTTCGACCCTGGCTGCTCGACATAATGCCGCTATTGCGCGTTCTCTTAAAACCTCCTCCATGAAAGCCGCTGTTGCCCACCCTATTACTACCCATGGGCCTCCCCCAAACGCGCCATCACCTGCACCTTTCTTCGATGCATGCTCTGAACGGCGATCGGAAAGTTCACTCGAAAAGGAGGCGAATGCGCGTCCAGAAAAGCCCTCTTCAGGACTCAAGAAGCGCTTCTGGAAGGATGTTAGTGTTCGGAAAAAGTCAGGTAAATCTCGAACAGCTACTGTGGCGAATATACGTTTAGGGCTTGGATTGACTCGATTGCCAACGTGCTCCGGATTCTAATAATAGAAGGCAATTACGAAGTCTTGCTGGACACCCGCCCCATAAGAACGCCGTCCAAAGATGCCTTGTCCATACCCTCGACGAAACCTTACCTAGCGCATGCGATTGCTTTGGAGTGGGATGTGATGACTACCGCCCAGCAAGCTCTGAAAAATCATCTTATCCCGCTGACATCTCTTACGGCGCGTGCGGCGGATATTGCTCGAGAGGATGAGGAAGGCATATCGTCCGCAAGGGATCAGATTGTGAAGACCGCGATGCGTTATCTGGACACCGACACACTACTTTGCTGGGTGCCCGAGCCTGCTGACTGTCTTAGAGAAACCAACGAAAATGGTGAAAAACTCGAAAGTCTTCGAGAGGCGCAGATGAGGGTCGCCAATGATACTATTGCCTTCCTGGGTACCAAGGTCTGGCCCGGAGTTGATATTCGACCAATTTTAGATGCCGACAGCATTCTGCCCGTATCCCAGCCGCAAGTCACCAAGGATATCATTCGACAGTGGGTCATGAATCTGCATGCTTTTGATCTGGCTGCGCTTGAGAGAGGTATACTCGCAGCGAAGAGTCTTCTGATCGCTGTTCGACTGGTCGCTGAGTGGAGCGAGAACTTCCGTGGCTTACAACGACCTGGACAGAAAAGATTTGGGATTGAAGATGCAGCAGAAGCGTCCAGTATGGAAGTTAAGTGGCAGACGGATATGTGGGGCGAGGTGGAAGATACCCATGATGTCGACAAGGAAGACCTTCGTCGACAGCTAGGTAGTGTTATCGTTGTAGTGAGTGGAGAGACTAGGTGAAGCTCGGGCTATACAGCCATCATTTAAGACTGTTGGTTTATGTATGTATTTTACTCCATGTATAATAGATTTTACCTTTTCCTTCAACCGTGCGCCCGTTTGTCGAAGCGCGCGAAGCGATGAGCAGTTATACTCAATTGTCGGGAGATTCTCCAAGAAGTGACGTGACGCGCGCCGCCTCCCCAGATCCGACCCCTCCATCCCTCTTTTGCCGACCCCAAACCAACCTCCTTTTCCTTCCTTACCTCGGCTCCTTTTCCTTTCCTCATCCCACCTCGCAGCTGAGGGTTCCCAGCGATTCCCGCTGCATTTGGCGCTGTACTTGACACCGTACTTGACATCCTGTGTCTAGAGGAACCGGCGTGGGAACTGATTGTGGCCGCGGCGAGCAGAAGAGAGAGATGACGGATAAGGGTGAAGGGTGAGTGTATCTTGAGATTGATTTCTGAGTCGTTCGGGGCCAAACCTCATTCCCTTAACACTTGTTGGCCGGCTTACTCGCCTATGTGGCCAGGGGCCCTGAATCCCCATCGGAAAGACCGCCGTAATTCGGGCGTGCTGACACTGGATGTCCTTTGCGACCTTTAGGCATAAACGTTCCCGCAGTTCTTTGGCGCTGGCAATCTTGCACCGAGACAAGTCGCGCGAGGGTCGTGAGGGCAGTGCCAGTCGCGATCGCGCCCAGTCACCTCCTCCTTCCACATCCTCTCCGGTCGGCAGCAGCACGTCCTCCTTCCCTGGTATACCAGCCGCGCGAAGCTCCAGCCGCCGTAAATCACATCAAGAGACGAACTTGTTGCCTTCGATGGCTGGCGAACCTCCGCGAGAATCGATGAGCTCCCTCCGAGACGACGACAATATCGAGAAGCTTCCCTCTTTGCCCCATGCCGAAGGCAGTAGCATGTCTCTGGACCAGTCGGTGAGAACTTTCCGCCTTTTCGAGATCCTTCGGAGCGGCGACACCATCGCTATCTCTAAAGCCATAAAAGAGACGAAGGAGCCTCAAGGGGCGACCAATCTGTCAGGTACGACGGTTCTCCACTTGGCTATTCAGTGCGCGGAGCCGCAAGTCGTGGAGTATATACTATCGACGGGCGAAGAGTTGGATGTGAATGCTCAGGACCGAGATGGCAATACTCCCCTTCATCTGGCCGCTCAATTAGGACGTGGTCCTGTAGTTCGTGATCTGCTGAGTCGGCCTTCGCTGAATGACTCAGTTGTCAACTACGGTGGTCAAACGGCTCTTGACGTTGCCAGGACTCCCGAGATATTCCAGCAACTTCAGCTAGCGCGGTCACTCTTCATTGACCGTAAAACCCAGGAGATCCAAACATTGGTCTCCCAAGGTGAATATGCGAAACTTGAGAAGGTTTTGGAAGAGCCTCGGGTTGAGGGTGTGATGGATGTCGATAGCCTGAATCTAGTCACTGATCCTGCTACTATTCAATCTGGGGGAACGTTGCTACACGAAGGAGCAAGGAGAAGAGATACGAAGCTGATACAGATTCTTTTGATGCATGGTGCCGACCCGTTCCGCCGCGACAAAAAGGGAAAGCTCCCACAAGACGTCACCAAAGATGAAAAGACGCGTGCGATCGTCAAAAAGTCCCCGGCCGCTGTCATGGCTCAACGGGGTATACAGGAGAAAGCCATTTTAGGAACTAGCGTAACGGCCCCGAGCGTCTCTGGCCGGGTGGGCGTAGCCGAAGCTCCCTTCGCTGGCAAAGAAGCTCGTGAGATGAGAGGATATCTGAAGAAATGGACAAATTACACCAGTGGTTATAAGCTACGGTGGTTTGTATTGGAGGATGGGGTCTTGAGCTACTATAAACATCAAGGTGAATTTAGCCAAACACACTCGTTTCCAATCATGTGAAATCGGCTAACCTAATGTCTACTCCTTGGTATTGGCAGATGATGCGGGCTCAGCTTGCCGGGGTGCTATCAATATGAAAATTGCCAAGCTTAACATGGATTCGCAGGACAAGACTCGTTTTGAAATTCACGGCAAGTCATCGGTCAAGTACCATCTCAAGGCGAATCATGTCGTCGAGGCTAAGCGCTGGTTCTGGACGCTCAACAATGCCATACAATGGGCAAAGGACGAAGCAAAAGAAGAAGAGAAGCGCCAGACAAGGCATGCCGAAGTGCTACGCCAAGCGAAGATCGAACAGACTGAGGGTCGGTCGCCTGAGAGCATGTCAGACTCGCCGGGCTTCAATACCTACAATCAATCGAGTGGGAGAACCCTGGCTCCATCATCCAATGCCGTACCAAGCAGTAGTGGCACACGGCTTAGCACGTATGCATCGCGTACAACGCTAGAAAGTGCTCCTGAAGACGATGAAGGCTCATTGTACGGCTCGTTGGATCATACTGCACCATCAAACGCTGTCCGCCGTCTCGCTAGTCATGCAACTACTGCGCCCGACATTGACGGAGATGATGACATTGATGACGATGATGGGGACTATGCATCCAGCCACGATATACCACCAACTGATAAAGATGCCCTGAATATCACCGCACAGTCGACCAAACTCCAGCTTGATATCCTTGCCAACATTGCGGCTTCAATGCAGGTGGAACAATCGAGAAGCCCGAGCACAACCCTGTCAGATCCGGCCGTCGAGCAAGCTCTGGTAGCTTACGGAGCAGCCGTGAGTAGCTTACAAGGCTTGGTGCAAAATCTCTTGAGAATTTCCAGGGACCGCGATGCTTATTGGCAATATAGGCTCAACCGTGAGGCCTATTTACGTAAGATGTGGGAAGAGAGTATGGCTAAGATAGCGCTTGAACATGAAGAACTGCAGTCGCGAATGGGTGAGTCGGAGGAGAAACGACGGCGCACCAAACGGGCACTCAGGGAAGCATTAGAGTCAGCTACTACTGGCCATGTTGATGGCAGGGCTCCTTCTCATGCACAAACCATCAAAGATGACTCCGATGATGCAAAAGTCGAGGCTCATGCATCCGATGTGGTTGACAAGTGCTCACGGCTAACGGAGAAAGAGCCAGGGCAGTCGCTCAATCACAAACAGTCAACTCTCTCTCAGATCAATAACCTTTGTGACTCAGGGTCCGACGATGACGACGACGATGAGTTCTTTGATGCAATTGATTCAGGGGAGATTGAGGTGGAGAAATTGTCATCTGTACCTTCAGATGATTACGGGAGGGAGTCTCCAGATGAGGGTAGCGAGCTTCGAGCCATCAAGCGGAAGGAAATTATCCCCTCATTCACAGGGTACGATGAGTCCGTCAGGGAACGGCTGAAAATGGACTATGACAACAGGCCGAAAATCTCGCTCTGGGTAAGTAACAGCTCAACAACCCACTGCATAAGGAACCTGACATTTGTGAACGCTCACAATAATTATAGGGTATTCTAAAGTCTATGATTGGTAAGGACATGACGAAGATGACCCTTCCAGTCTCTTTCAACGAGCCAACGTCGTTGCTTCAGCGAGTGGCTGAAGACCTGGAATATGCGGACCTCCTGGACATTGCCGCTGATAGACCCGACTCCATGGAGCGGTTGTTATACGTCGCTGCGTATGCTGCAAGCGAATATGCATCGACCATTGGCCGTGTGGCAAAGCCTTTCAACCCCCTCCTTGGTGAAACATTCGAATATGTCCGGCCTGACAAAGGTTATCGGTTCTTTATTGAGCAGGTCAGCCACCACCCACCGATAGGCGCTGCCTGGGCTGAGTCAACCAAATGGGATTACTATGTGAGTACTTATTCTTAGAATTTTCTAATGTAGTGACTGCCGTCAATTTGCTGACTGGTCCATAAAAATAAGGGCGAGTCTGCTCTCAAATCGAAGTTCTACGGGAAATCTTTCGACATCAATCTCTTAGGGACATGGTTCCTTCGATTGCGGCCGGCATCCGGAGGAGAGGAATTATACACTTGGAAGAAAGTCACGTCATCTGTTATCGGCATCATTACTGGTAACCCAACGGTCGACAACTACGGGTTAATGGAGATCAAAAATTGGACAACCGGCGAGATCTGCTACCTGGATTTTAAACCCAGGGGATGGAAGGCATCCTCTGCCTATCAGGTGTCCGGGAAAGTAGTAGATCGAGATGGAACCCCGAGATGGAGTATTGGCGGTCGGTGGAATGACAAAATATATGCGCGTCATACTCCCGGGTTTGAGGCGCCGGTGTCTGGCCAGGATCCCGAATCAAACAAGACGCTTTTGGTCTGGCAGTGTCATGCGCGCCCAAGCGGCATTCCGTTCAACCTGACTCCGTTCGTTATCACCCTCAACGCTCTGCCGAATGGTCTCAAGGAGCACCTTCCTCCTACGGACACACGGCTTCGACCTGACCAGCGTGCGATGGAAGAAGGTGAATATGATTTGGCGGCCAGTGAGAAGCATCGGGTGGAAGAAAAGCAACGAGCCAAGCGCAGAGAGCGCGAGACCAACGGGGAAGAGTACCAGCCCAAGTGGTTCACGCGAGCCCAGTGCCCAATCACCGGAGAGGAGTACTGGGCACACAACGGTAATTATTGGAAGTGCCGAGAATCCCACGATTGGAGTGGCTGTGAGGATATTTTCTGAGGGTGAGTACTGCGTGTGTTTGATGCGTGGTCATTCCCACTGTAACTATGATTTCACACTGGAAGGATACATGCCTCAATGGCTGAATGATTGAAGATGCTATGCATCTTGACTGTAGCATAAAACTTATTCAACACCACTTTGCTGGGCCGCGAATGTCACGTGTGAATGCTTGGCAACCGTTCAGTAAGCTCCGTCCTGCAACTGCTTCTCGCGTCACTGCCGGAGAGTCTCGACACTCAACCACTTCTTATATTTCATTCTTCTTTCCTTTTCTTCCTGGCTCATGTTAGCTCTGTACCAACCAGCAATGACTGGTGAGTACACCTGTGGTCGCTGCCTACATGCACTCCGCCAACGGGCTGTGGTACGCCTGCCACACTATGCACTGCCTAGTAGAGGATATGGGCTGTTCAAACCTGCCTTGGTGCGGAGTTTGAGTAGTTGTAGCAAAGGCCTCCTTTTCTCGGATAGCCCGCCTCAAACAGCCTCGAAGCAAACAGCATTCACTCCCCCGACTGCGTCCCAAAGTCTCGGATCGGTCGTGCACAAGGCTTCGTCTTCCACAAACACTTTTCCAGATTCGCGCGTCTTGTTGAAACCGAACAACCTCTTCCATTCGTTCTCTCAGTCACCAGCAGCGGCCATTCGACAGCGTGCGGCTTTCATCAAACAAAACGCCTTCTGCCCACATCCAAGCCACCAGCAGACCCGACTGCCTGTCTCTCCTCATGACCCAGAGACGCGCAAGAGCCCACAGAGCTCGAATCTGCCGCCGGCACACTCTCACTTTGAATGTCCAGACTGCGGCGTGCCGATCTATTGCTCGGAGGGACATTGGATGGATGACTTTGAAGCACACTTGGAGGTCTGCGAGACCATCCGACAGATCAATGAGGACGATCATGACTTGCATTCTGGGCGGGTTTTCCCGGAGTTCACCTACCCAGGCCTTCAAGATGATAATTTCGTCATCAACATGACGAACTGGGACACTTTTCTTTATACACGAGAGTTTGAGGCGATCAACGATGACCGGAGCATGCGGCAAGTGACCCGGATGCTGACCTATCCGCTTACACTTGCGAGTGTTTTGCATGAACTGAGTCCCTACAATGTTCGAAAGGGGGGGAGGCTTACAGTGGAGGGGCTTAAAAGTGTTAGTGGTAAGTCATCACGGCGATTTCTTTATCTCGTCTCTTTCCCTCACATGCTCTATGAGATGTTTGCCTAACTGGGAGTCGCAGCGTTGCGATACACTTTACACCCTCAAAAGACAGGAGAGGGTGTCGATATTCGAGGATTACGCCTGAAGGCACCCCCGGTCCGCATTTTCATCCTAGGGGCCCGGGCTGAGTCTTCCTTGCCGCGAGAGGTTTGGTTGCAGCTCAGCTACATCTTCCCACGCTCTCTCATTCATCTCATTTTCATCGGACCGGAGAGTATGACGAACCGCGACGCCGAGTTCCCGCTGCCTGAGCGGACACCTGGCAACCCATTCGGGGGTGTCGTCGAAGACCGACTTGGAGGTCAATTCAAAATCACGACCTACGTTGACTACTTCCACACAATGTACAAAGCCAACTACTTCCAACCTTTCGATCCATACTTAGACTGCATCATGCTGTTTCATCCCGGACTCGGACACCCGGCAAGCTCTCACGAGTGGGAAGAAACCCTCCCGCAACTACTGGAGACCAAGGTGCCGATCATCAGCACAGGCTACACGCAGTGGGATATGGAACGGGATATCAAGTGGGTGCATGAGAAATGCGCCGGCGAATTCGATATTCTGCTTGAGCCCGGTGAGAATATTTTCCGCAGCTTACGCTGGGATCTCAATGACTTGGACCCTCATGATGTTTCGTGTGGCAACTGGGGTGTCTGGGCTTTCAGAGGAAAGAGGTACGCAGTGCATTCACTTCCCTTCTGTCTTTCTGTGCTAACTAAATCTTGAAGATACGAGGCAACATTCCGCAACTAGAAGCTGTTCTCCCCGTGCCTGATGCACTTGTTCGCAACAACATTACTGCAACTGTACACTATGTTAATGCTGTCTATGCCTTCGTGCATATTTCCATGAAAGCTCGACGAGCCTAATCTTAGCTTTCATTATATCTGCGTTGTCAACAGTACATATATCCTTTCCCGTCGTGGCAACTTACTTGATGCAACCTGGACTGCATCACTGAAACCGCAAGAAGAAGTGAAAAGCTAGGCAAAAAGCTGGTCAAGGCTCAGCTCTTGCTCGGGAATATTACAGTAAATTTTCTGCCAACACTGGGCTGATACATCAAACCTCGAATATTGAATTGCTTGTTGCTTTCCATCACAAGTATGAGCTCTACAATAGCGCGGTGGAAATCAGAACTGGTAGACAGAACAGCCGCACGGCCTCCTGTCATCGCCACCGTAGCTAGTACCCCCTGTCAGAGGGAATGAGAGGCCATTTGTGTTCAAGCAGAGGACGAGACACTGAGCTCGGACATCCAAGGAAGACAGTTGCGCCAAACGAGCTCAAAGCATGATCAGACCAACGGCAGCCAAGACACCAGCGGCAAGGCCGCTCGATAATTTGGTGGATGGGACCGCAGCGCTGGTCTCAGTCGCCTCGGCTGCGCCGGCGGAATTAGAGGATCCGGATTCAGATTTTGTGTCGGCGGAAGCACCTTGAGTGGGAAGGGTGGTGGTCTTGGTGATATAGGACCTAGTGAAGGAAGGGCTGGCGGCCACAGAAGAGCTAGCACGCACGGAGCTGGCGGTAGCAGAGCTGGCGATAGCAGAGCTGGCGAAGTGACGGCTAAAAGTTGGCGTGTGGCTAGAAAAATTCGACAAACTTGCGGAGTGAACTTCCGAGCTGGCGGTAGTGGCAGTCGCGTCGATGTTGCTGCTGCTTAAAATAAGTGGGGACGAAGTAGTCGAGGTGGAAGCCAGCGTGGGCGTCGTAGAGGAAACTTCGGGATAGGCAGCGCTCGTTGTGATGGCAGCGGCGGCAGGTATGGCCTGCACCGCTGCGGTAGCAAATGGTGCGTAGGCCGCGCAGGCAATCAGCAGAGCGTTCGAGATATACATATTCGATCGAGGTGTGTTTCTCTCTTGCGCTCGATTTATCCTGAGGACTGGAAGTGACCGGGGAATGAGACCAGCTGATTCAAGCCAACAGTTTCCCAATGGCGTGAAGTCTGGAACAGTAGAATATCTTGACGAGCCAATGCAGTGTGCTTTGAAGGTACTCTGGAATGTATATTCGTATAGTTTGTGCAATAGTATCACAATTCAAGCGGAAGAAATAGAGACACGGCGAAAAGAATGGATGGAGCTGCAAACGAGGGACTGCTCTTGTATACGGAGACAAAATGAAGGAATTCTAAAATCAATCAACGCAGGGAATGAATGACAGCACTGCTGTAACTATCGCGATCCATAAAAGCTGCAGAAGAAAACAAACAAGAAAGAAGAAACAGGGCAGGAGTGTCAGAATAAGAGGGAAAAGGGGGGAAGAAGATGGGATGGCTGACGTGCCCACTCACTGCTTGGCTTTCTTTGATCAAATGCCGTCTGGGTCCGGATTTGTTCAGTCATATTGTAAGAGTCCACGCAATAGTATGCATATTTCTAGGGCTGGGGGCTAACAGGAAGGATCCTAGACAACTAATTAGGCCCCAGCATCGATCAATTCAGGATTTCGACCCCAAGTTGTATCCACATTACAACAACTGCCATCTACGATGCCGTCCACGCTACCGTAAGTATGTAGTAGAGGTTTCAAAGCCCGGCATCATCAGATGGGAAAAGGAAATAGCAGCGAGCAGTGGTCGACTAGCAAGAAACATGTAGGTCTGGGAAGGCTGAAGGGCTTTATTTTCCTGGTGTTGAGAAGATTGGTGTCTGTAGACCCTCAACCTGAGACAATGACGGCCGAGAGTGATGAAACATTGGTTGGAGAATAGCGAATGAGATTGATCAAGTGAAGTTTGCCATGGGCCTTAATTTGGTCTGGCCGCAGTGGAGTCGGTCAAGCCCTGCAGCAAGCACTCGAGCGGTGAAGTCTAGGCTCGAAGACTGGATCAAGTGACAAAAAAAGAAAAGGGGGGGGGAGGGGAATAATAAGAAAAAAAAAAGACTGTACGTACCCAGAAAAGTACTTAGTAGTTGCAAACAAGAGAAGGGGTATTCTACGGAGTAGATCTATAACAAGAGACTGGATAAACAAAAGCAAAACCCCTCATCACAAAGCCCACACCTGGCCCACCACCAACGCAACGATGGTCCAGTACCCGATGGCAAGGCTCACTTGGCTTGTTGGTCCAGCTGCGGCGGCGGATGAGGCAGAGGAATCGGCGACGGTGGTCCCATTGGGTAAAGTACCATTGATATAGATCGAGTCGGTGCCATTCACATTGGCAACCCGCGTGATGCTTGTGTTCGTTGGTTGGCTACCGTTAAACAGCGACTCATAGTAAGTGGAATTGGAGTTGTCATCACAGCCACATTCCAGGTACTGTTGGCATAGACAGACCACGGGCATGGACTCATTGCGGTGCGAGGACTGATTCACATAATAGTAATGATGGGGGTATGGATAGGCGTATACGTTGTATGCCCAGAACCCGAAGAACGCCAGACCAGTCGCAGGCAACAGATAGGGCGTGATGCCCGTTCGCGATCGAGAACCCGAAGTATAGGGAGCGGTCGCGCCGCCAGCATAATATTTGCCGCCCCCGTAGGCTGGTTGTCTCCCTGAACCGCTGCGAGTTGAGCCTCCAACGTTGGTCGAGGAACTGACAGAACAGAAAAAGAGTCACTCAGCTTTGTCTGCGCACGGAAAGGGTCTTCACATCATTAAACACTCACCCAGTCCTCGAACCACTTCCACTACCTCCACTGCTTCCACTGCTGCTCCCTCCGCTACTACCGGTGCGGCCACCACTGCCTCCCCCACTACTGCTGCCCCCTGCACGACCTCCCCCTCCTCCCCCACCGCGACGCTTTGCAAGTTCTGAGGTATAGCCAGACTGATCTCTTGACCCAGGAGCGGAGGACGGGAGAGCCAGTGATATGGTGGCTGAGGCCTGGAGAAGAATCACCAGGGTAGTCAACCAGATAAATTTCATGATTATGAAAATGCGATACCAAGTTCTGTGTTCTGCAAGGTGATCAAGATGTTGTTCGGGGGGAATCTAATGAGAAACCTGAAAAGAGAATGCTGTAGAGAGTAAGATCCTCGATGACGAAGAGATTACAGATGTTGAATGTCTCACTTGGCATTTTCGGCACAGGAAAGTCTAATGGAAGGAAGGAAGTTGAGCCTGACTTCCCTTGTCTCCAACCCAAAGAGCTTTGTTCTCTTTATGTTGATGACCTCGAAGAGTTCTTTGTTAGATTTGAGGGTTGCTGTTCCTGATTCTATTATACTGAGCAGGATTAAGAAAAAGGAAGAGCGAGAAAAACACACACACACACACACAAAAGGGCATAGACAAAGAAATTGAGGTGTCAATGTGCAAATGAGGTCATCCACAATGATGGCGGACTTGTGTACCGCAACTTTGAAAACCAATAAGGATGGATGGAATGGTCTATGTCTATGTCTATGCCGTGGCATCCGATTCCGAATACATAATTATACCTACCTACGCATAAGGTAGTGTCACATAGATAGTGGTTTGAAAGTCACCATTTAGTACTACTATGCACCAAGTAGTGTATATGTATTGAGAAAATTTCAACTTTCTCTCCTCCCCATTCAGACCCATCAATTCACTCTTGTTGGTGCGGTCGCACCAGCGGTCTGTACTTCGGCTCCCACATTTGAATCCGAACCCATTCATCCAATTCCTGATCGTCCGTAGGAATTCCCGTCTCCTCAGCGTGCCCTTCCTCCACTGCGGTCTTGATTACCGCCTTGGCAATATCGATGCTAATCTCTCGCACATCCTGAACGTCGGGGAGAAGTGGCTCCTTGGGATCTTGCAGCGCCGGCGACCGCATAGCCAATGCTTTGACTGCTGCGACAAGCATCTTGTCTGACAAAACGCGGGTCCGCGAGAGAACCGCTCCCAGTCCGATGCCGGGGAAGCAAGTAGAATTGTTGCATTCGGCTGCATCGCGTCAATAGTCAAACTCATTAGCTTGGGATATCGTATCCGTCAATTACTGGGCTGTCTCCTTACCAATCTCGTACTTCCCTCCGTCCCGTTCAACAGGTGGGAATGGACTGCCGGTAGCCATTAAGGCCTCGCCATCTGTCCAACGATTGATGTCCTCAGGACACGCTTCGTGCAGGCGTGTGGGGTTGCTGAGAGGGAACACGATCGGGGTCTCGACGTGCTTGGCCATCTCGCGAATGATCTCTTCCGTGAAAGCTTTAGGCTGGGTAGAAGTCCCAATCAAAACGTGCGGTTGCACCTTTTTCACCACGGCCAGCAAGTCTCGGGACTTTTCTCCAGACCATTCGTCGTCGTCCCGTGCAAATGGCACTTGGGCTGGTGTCAGTTGATCTCCCAAAGACTTGAGAAGAAGCCCGGGCTTATCAAGGCACCTGCATATGGCTCGTGATTCAGTACATCGCGATAATAACACAAACAGCGTGGTCGGCCGGACAGTGCTTACCATATCTGCTTCCTAGCTTCTTCCTTTGGCTTGCCCGCCTCATTTTCGATCGTGTCAGCGATTTGCGCGGCAATGCCTGTGCCAGCAGACCCGGACCCATAAACCACGATCCGCACATCCTCCATCTTGACCTTGCTGACATGCAATGCAGCCATCAAGGCAGCCAAGGTCACACACCCCGTCCCTTGAATATCATCGTTGAAGCATGGGATCTCCGAGCGGAACTTGTCAAGGATGCGCTTGGCGTTATGGAGGCCGAAGTCCTCACTGAAGAGACGGTCAGCCTAGCCCAAGTCCTGCAGACGATGCCGACCTACAAATGAATATATGCCTTTGGAAACTTCTTCTTTGCGACTGTCACGAAATTTTCCACAAACCGGTCATACTCTTCTCCCCTGACGCGCGGCTGTCGAAGTCCCAGGTATAGATCGTCCTTGAGCAAGGATTCATTCTGGCGCCGATATAAGTATATTGTTGGGCGATAATGGAATCGACTTACATCGGTCCCGCAGTCTAAGACGACTGGAAGCTGCCGCGAAGGGTGGATTCCCGCACAGATGGTTGTCAATGCCAACTTGGCGACTGAGATCAAAATGGCACCTACACCTTGGTCTCCAATGCCCAGAATCTGAAATAGATGTCAGTTGCGTGTTCTGGCCACCTTTAGCTGCTGTCTATCTACTTACCTCCTCCCCGTCACTGACGACGATATAGTCAATCTCCTCACTGCCTTCAAAATTGGAAAGACACTCCTCGATCTTCTCCTGCTCTTTGATATTCAGGAAGCACCCTTCGGGCTTCCTGAACAGACGCGAATAGTTCTGTATCGCGTCGCCTTCAGTTGGCGTGTATATGATGCTGAGCATTTCTTTGAGATGAGTCTCCAATAACTTTTTGAGCATTAGCCAATGATGTTGCTCACGTGGATTGAGATATATCGATACACGAGAATGGGATTGAATTTTTGGGACCCTACCTTGTAGTACAGAACCTCATTCTGCTGCTTCATACTAGCCATGAAGGTGTTCTTCGCGATATCACTTTCCCGGCTGCTGTATTGCTCATAGGCTCGCTGGACCTGCTCCTCTAACGTCTGAACGTTGGGGGGGAGCAGGCCTAGTAGTTTGAATGCCCGACGTTCGTCCTCCGGGAAGGAAGATCCTTTGTTGAACTGACAGGACTCTAGGAGGTCTCTACCCTACCCAGCAGAGTCAGCATCCTCAACTTGCTAGATGCGTAGTGCGCGATGTCATTATAAGCCAAGAGCGTGCGATACCTCATGAGGACACACCAAGGGGCCCTCGGCAGCGCGGGGCAGATGGTTGAACTTGGAATGCTTGTTTGATGCAGACATCTTAGGTGTATGCTGGGAGAATAGACGGCGACACTGTGGTGACAGGGGAAATGACAGTCGTGAGGGTTTTAAGATCGAAGGTCTCCTGGCCATTGAGGAAGACTCGAGAGTTGGAGATCAGCTTAGGAGTAATTACGATTGTGGTTGACCCTGGGTGATAAGGGAAGCTTAACATAGCTGGGCATATGATGCAAGACGCCGAGCCTGACCGTTAGAAACCGGCTAGCCGAGCGCTAATAATACTCAAGCTTATATGCATGTATGTCTGTACACTACATTACATTTGCACACCGGGGGGTGTTTTTTTTTTTTTTTTTTTTCTCTTTTTGGTGAGGAGTGGAGGGTGCGAAACATTTGCTATCACCATGATGATGATAATGACGTAGTTAATGTCTCTCGGGCGAGGATTGATTCACAGTAAAGTCAACATGACTACAGCCCTATTCCACATTTATTAGTGGATAATCGCCTGTACTAAGAAATGCTTGTCGAGAATCATGGAAGGGATCATCCATGTATGAACCATATTAGAAAGACCCTGCTAGTTGTGTAGAATTAAGCATTTGTACAGGTGCATAGGAAATTACTTAGTACTGACTAAGGTACAGTACCTTGGTTTAGACGCCAGGTTGATCTTTGAGCCTAATAGTAGCAATCAGGTATCACCCTGCCTCCAAGGGGGCTTGCTTAGTACATAGTACGGGTACTAAAGGTGGTTAACCACTTTACTTGCCTATTTATTTCCCGTGCTTTCCACATCGGTGGAACCGGGACTGTGATCAAATCTTGGTTCAGAGGGGAAATGATGATTGCTGATGTCAGGATGTTTTCCATACCTTATCTCTAATCGGATAGACGGCCCGGTCGCCTGCTGACTCACCTCTTTAAGCGAGCCCTCCCTTCAAACCAACCAACAACAAAAATAAAGACCCAATCACTCGCACGAGCATCGCGTTTTCTCGCCTTCATGCCCTCTCCGCCATTCCACCATTCGACCATTGGTGGTGCCATGCGACATGTCATACGTCTATACTACATCAAACCATAATATCTGCCTACTGACTATCTCAAAAAGACTGTTAATGTGCAGTTTGAAGACAAGTTCGGCTCATCGTTGTCGCAACGTGCGGCGCCACAAACCCCCAGCTTCGAAACTGAACGCCTGATGGTGTTTGGTAGCCGATTGAGCAAGGGGAATTCTAGCTTGTACTATATCTGCAACTTTGCAATCCAGCTGTCTCGCATCGATCGTTGTATTTCACGCCTCTGGGCTGAAACAGAGCGTTTGAGCATCTCCTACGGACTCTCTTGAAGAACAGTCATCGCATGTCACGTCCTGTGGCTGTGGCCGACTGGAGCTGGATTGCTGGGACTCTTGCTCCCTCATCTGAAATATCAGATGAATTGTTGCTAGAGAAAGCCCCCAGGGCCTTCATAGTTCATGTTGCTTGCGTGTTACACTTCCTACGAGAGCATGACTCCTTGCGCACCTACATTACCACACACCCGTCTTCAGATAGTTATTATCAAGAATTTACATAGCCTTTCTCATATTGCTCCCAAGATATACCTCCTATTCACCTCTGGTTAAGTTGTAATGTACGGTAGAGACGACTGGACTTCGGCTGGTGGTCTGCACTCAGAGCTTACTCTTGCCCGCTTCGGCCTCATCATCAATGACCTTCACCACCACCTTTCCCCAGGTTTCTCTTCCACCCAGCGCCTGCAATGCGCGGGGAACACTCTCTAGGCCCACGAAGGTCTCGTCCTTGAAGGCAGTGCCCCTGAACTTCCTTTGCGCGACGAGGTCGAAGATGCCGGCCCAAACGGACTGAACCGTCTCCTTCTCGAACTGGGCGTACTGGCCCCAGTGCAATCCGACCAAACTGACATTCTTGAGCAGCACCCGGTTCAACGCGACCTTCTCGATCTTGCCCGCCGCGAATCCGATCACCAGCAAGCGCGCGTTCCACGCGACACACTTGAGGCTGGCCTCAATCAGTCCTACAGGGTCATAGACAATGTCGACGCCCACCTTGCCGTTTCCCGTACGGTGTTGCGCGCACAGTTTTTTGACGTGGTCCGGCCAGCTCTTGTCGCGGTAATCGACGACGTGGTCCGCGCCGAACTGTCGCGCGATCTGCCGCTTCCGCTCTGTGCTGGCCGTCGCGATCACCGTCGCCCCCTTGGCTTTGGCGATCTGCACGGCGGCCAGACCAACGCCGCCGGCGGCCGCATGCACCAGCACCCACTCACCAGCCTGGACGTTTGCCCGGTGAACGAGGGCCCCGTAGGATGTCGGGGCCGTGACAAAGAGGCCAGCAGCATCCTCAAAAGTCCAACCGCTAGGGATAGGTAGCAAGGATGGTTCGGGAGCGAGGACGTGAGTGGCGTAGGCACCCTGCGTTGCGCCGAAGACTCGATCGCCAACAGCGAACCGTGGCGGCGTTGTAGGAGAGGTGGGCACGGCCAGCACTGTACCCGCAAACTCTGAACCTCCGACCCAGGGTAAGGGAGGCTGATGTTGGTATTTGCCTTGAATTTGTAGGATGTCGAAGAAGTTGGTACCCGCCGAGTGTATCTCAATCAGGTAGTCTGTCGGAGACGGGGAAGGGGTAGGAAGTGTAACAACTCCGAGTTCCAGAGGTCCCTTGGTTGTTGGCAGTCAGTAAAGTTATACGAGCGCTTGATGAGAGACTGGGCTCATATACCTTCACATATTCGGTGACCTGAATGGCTCTCATGATGGTAGTCGAATGGCTAAATTCTTGATGCGTCACTAGTACTATTTGGGTGACAGAGGTGTGTTCGGTAATAACCAGCAACCGGGACCTGGAAGCAATCTCAATCGCCAAAATAACGCTAATTTGTATGCTATACTCTTCTGTTGGCAAATGGAAACTTGAGTCCAGGCAAGGTGAGTTGCAGACGAGAGAAGGGCGCGGAAGAAGGAGGAGGAGGAAGGTGAGAGACAGCTCAGCTCGGGCTCTCCCCACTATCGCTGGGCTGGATGTGCCGAGGTCCGTCTTCGGATATTGTTCCAGCACAGGCCTGCTCGGCGGCATCTTGCACTATTCCATACCGTACCAGCATCTTGGCGAGAATTTTCGAGGACAAATTGCCGATTGGTTTTACAGGGCAACATTCTAGGGGAAAGAAGATTATATAGAGCTGGAGTTCTCGGAAGTTAGAGCTCGCTAGATTAAGAACTAAGTAGATTGCGTACAGTACATACATACATCACATAATGAAACATTCATAGTGGCGTTTGTCTGGCCGTCAAGGCTGCAGATCTCCTCCCTCCTCCCCCCAAGAAAATCAAGGTACACCAGCAGGCCTAGTATATATGACCCATTTAATGCGAAATAAGAGACTTCCATCCCAGAGTCCCATTGTCGAGAAACCCCTCGATACGTGCGCCCCCGAACTCCTTTGACCCGTAGTGGATATCATTTGAACCTGTACACCTCACCTCATGCATCGGTACTACCAGCCGATACGCCAGGTATCGGATTCCCTTGTAGACGTGATACCGATCCAACTGCCCAATCCCTCATCTATACCGCATAGACAAAGGAGAAAAAGCGAAATGAATACAGAAGAAAGCAAGGCAGAAAAATAGGGCAGCAGAACAGAAGAGAGTAACGTAACCATGAAGACACAACGTGCGACTCCAATGCGCGAAGCCGCACGGAATAGGAAAGATCACCAGAAGTCATTCGGAACTCGAATGAGATGAGACGTTGACCACAGTCCGAATATCTTAGAAGTCGATACTGGGTGGTCGATGAACAAGAGTCTCAGTCCCCGGATAGGTATAGATAGGTGCACACATCGCGGAATGCTGCCCGCGAGGGAAGAACGAGGGCGGAGGGGTCATTAAGCCCATGTTATGCTGACTTGTGGTCTTGGAAGGGAGTGATGCCTTTCTATCCAACGCTGTCGACTGCATGCCCTTCTGTTCCAGTCTCGGATGACCGCCAGCGGTATCCTGGACATAAGGAGCAGACATGGTACGCTTCCATAATTGCGCGCCATCGTCGTGTAAGTCAGACAACTGCTGTCTTGAGATATTGGCTGTCGGTGGCGTTTGTGGTGTAAATACCCGCTGTGGCCCGGGAGGAGACATCAGGTGCATAGCAGGGTCGATCGGAGGACTCAACGGTGCTGAGCTATAGAAAGGCATCGGGGGGGATTGGGCGCCAGGCGCCATAGGCATCGAATACCATTGAGGGATTGACCATTGAATTGGAGCAGCTGGGGCCGAGGATGACACGGGTGTTTGCATGCAAGACTCGGTGGTGAAGCCATAAGCATGTTCCTGGAAGGTGGGTGCCAAAGTCGCAGTCGGATTGACCATCACATCTTCGAGCAAGGGCGAAGTCGTCGAAGCATGAGAAGGATCCCTGTGCTTGTTAGGCTGGTTCAATGGTGATCGTTGCGCCAGTACAGGGGCCCAGGCGTGATCGAGGGGAACTGTGACCGGCAGCTCTCCTGGTGGTGCAAAAGACCCATTCATGAACCAATCTGATTCGGACACAGAAAGATCCGTTGCAGTCGCATGAGACTTGGGAGAGACAATGGCAGCTTGATGCTTGGGAGAGCCGCCGTCACGGCCACTGTCATCGCCGGACCCCTCCTGTTGACTATCGTTCGACTTCTTGCGGGTTTGGCGGGAAGGCTTGGTGACCCGCCATTTCTTCAATCTGCTCCGCAACTGGGTTTCACTGAAAATGAATGACGATATTAATGCATTGTTATTTCATGGGTACTGTAAAGAACAAAGCTCACCTTGGATTGAAGTCGTCGGAACGGATCTTCTTAATCACCTGCTTTAACGGCCACTCCTCATCCTTGTACAGCTGAGCGATAAGGGCCTTCTTCCTCTCCCACACATCAGATGGAATCGAGTTCTTCATTTCTGCTCTTCTGGCGAGGCACTCTTCTGGAGGTTGATTGGGAAAACTGAGCCAAGTTCAAGAAAAGGCGAAGCTCTTCTCTTGAAACGGGCTATGGGAACAGCCCGATAAGTGGAATTTGTGTGAAGCGAGATACACCTGAAGGAAGGTCGAGTAAGTCAAGGAACTTGAGCAGCAGCCAACGAGAGATCGATGAGATGGGATTAGTGAAAAGAAAGTGTCAGGTCTCGGTATAGCGGAGAAAGAACGAATGCCAGGAGCGGATGCAGCAACAGAGTGGATTTGGACAGGGCAGTGGTCTGATAGTTATAAGTACATGAATATAAGACTAACTACCTAGTATTCAGAGGGGGGAGGGGGCAAGTGGGTGGGGATGGTTAGGACGGAGGTAACTGATTTGCAAGATAGGCTTAGTGGTTGGAGACAGTCGTACCAGAGCATGGTTTAAGGTACGGAGCAAAGGTCCTAAGATGGAAGAGACCGTGAACCACAGGTGTATCAAAATTCTGAAGTCAGGAAAAGTACTAAAAGTCTAAAAGTAAACGGGGGAGGGGGACGAGGTGGAGTCCACGCTGGAGAAAAAGATGCCATGGTGGAGTAGGGAAGGATTGACTGAAAGCCCACATGATGAAGAACAGAACAGAGCAACAAGAGCAAAGTGGAAGAAGGCCCTAGTATGGAGTCCAAGGCGATATGGTGGCGGAAGGATGGCAAAGGGACCGGGGAGGAATGGAAGGGAATTGGAGCTGGCGGAGGAAAGCTCGTGCCCATCTGGACAAACGAACGCATGGGAGATCGACGCTGCCCAAGGAACGGGCATCAAACCTCAGGTGGTGATTGGGAGCCAAGGCGGGTGGAGATCTCCCTCTCGGCCGGACTTCTTTCTTCTAAAAGGTTTTTTTTTTATACCCCCTGTTTTTTTAATTTTGCCTTTTTTTCTTTTTCTTTCATTTCCCTTTTTCTTTTTCTTTTTCTTTTTTTCCAAAAAAAAAAGATTGTTCGAGGGATGGCGGTGATGGTCATGGAGATTCACGGATGGTACGTCCATTGTCTCGGGTCCTGTCACTCCCTCAATGCGCAGGAGCATTGGGCCCTGCAAGTAAGCTTTCTGGGTCGATCCCCGGTTCTGACTGACCCCCCCCCCTCCCCGGTAACGGACTGTACGAGCAACAGCCGAAGCTGAGGACGAGGACGATGCTGAATTGAAGAAGATGTCGGGGCCGATTTAGGACGAAGGCGGACCAAGAGACAGCGAAAAGACATGGGGCAACAATCGCTGCCTGCTTATCGCAGTGGATGACTTACTGCTACATGCCATTCGTTCTGTGTACCGTACAATATAAGGATAGGAAAAAGTACAGTAGTTGCATTTCTGCCAGGTCGGCCGTCCTCTGATTATGCAGTAGTGAGATTGTTGAATCGACAAATCACCCGATGCGCTTATCGCATCTCTCTCGCACACCTGATCTCTGTGCCTGCTGGTTTGCTTCATAGTTTGCTTGATAGTCCTTGAAATGTGTCATTTGAGTACCCGTTGCCTCCCCCTCTACTCCGTACAAACCAGTGGGACGGATGAATAAATCCAGCAGCCTTTGAGTTGTCACTTCATTCGGCACTTAGTGGAATAGCACCACCATTGTTCCACGTCAAACTGGCGGATCTCTCTGTCACCTCTCCATAGTCATGCTCACCTTTTCTCCCCTGTTGGCTTGATTTATCTAGCGCATACAAGAATTTTTCCCCTCTTGATAGTTTATTGGTTACTTGGTTACAAAAATCCAGACCGAGTGAGAGATTAATCCTCGACAAGCACTATGAGAGATTTAATCCCAGGCCAGAGATCGATCTCGATGAGATAAGAATAGGTAGAAAACAAAATTGAGGAAGTAGGGCAAGGGTAGCTGTCCAGTTAACAGGGATTGAGTGAGCCATGAAACAATCGCGTGTGCACATTCAATGTGAACCAGACCATGGCACTAGCAGGCACTTTGTTCGCCATCAAGGGCGATCCCTTTAGGCCGCTTAGCGGAGTCGGGGCCTTGGATCGTGTCCCTCCGACCCTAAGAAGTAGGAAAGGATCCATCCCTCCCCAAGCATCAGGAGAACTAAAGCACTGCGAGACCTTGGCGCATCTGTCGAACTGCCCGATTGGGATAAGGCAGGTATATGAGAAATGCGAAGAGGCATTTCTGTCTCTCCGACCGCCTGTAGAGTGTAGACACTGCACCGAGGACCGATTGGAGATCTTCACTAGTCTGAGATGCGCCTTGGGGGAGCGTGGGTGGGGACGACAGATGGGAGGATATCATGAGCTTACTCTCGATGCCATGCACGGTTGACACGACAATAGGGACCTTGACTCTGGTGTAGCACGAGTTTGACGGTCTGATCTCCGATTCCCGAGTGAAGGGTGAAACTCGGAATACGGAGATTGACACTGCAATCTGACCCATGTTATTCCATGACCTCTAATTGACTAGTTATGTGGATAATTACCATGAATTTTGATAGTATACGTGTAGGTCCTGTACTATGCTACCTTATTCTGCACAGCACCATGTACAGTACAGTACAAAAGCACGCTGGTGATGGGATCCACGACGACCTACCCAGATTTCCTGTGGAAGTCTAGAACTCTGGTTGCTTGACAAAAACAGCAACCCTGTTCTTTCCAATTCGGGGCAAGCTCGAGAAGGTCGGTCGAAACAAAAATCATGGAGGCTATAGGGCAGCTTTCCTTAGTGCAGTGTAGGTAATAATTCATTGAAGCGAATGAAGTCACGGGTACGTCGACAGGCTCTCCAGGCTTTCATTTGCCTATTGCCTGATGTGAGAGAATAAAATCCTGCTATAGCTAGGTCTCAGCTAGGGTCAAATCACGCATGCATGTATGTCATGTCGATGGACTCGGCTAGCGTGCGTAGTCTTTCTATGTACTGTACATGCAGTAATAAAGCATCATCCTGTGGCTATTTTCATCATCAGCATCTTCTTCTTCTTCTTCTCATCACCATTCCTTGAGATTAATCAATTTAATCTATTTAGCACAGAGATGAGCAGAACCAAGGAATTGATGGCGATCCTTGGGAACCACAATTCAAACAGACTCTGGCCGTTGAAACCCTGTTAGGGTTCGATCGGCTTCGAAAGAGAGTCTATGCCGATTTTCGGCCCATTTGGAACTGACTCGGATGAAAGGACGATTGCAAGTGACTTTGGCTAACACCTGAAGGGCAAACGCCCCGGAGGAAAGCATCGACCAGGCCAACCTTCTAATCCACTCCGGGGGGGAGAAGGGGATAATTTGGGGAGGGGGGAGG